>NW_019211455.1:25712815-25726549 GCF_002443255.2 Varroa destructor | reverse complement strand
TCAGTAGTTAATCCGTCATTTTCATATACCATCCCAGAATCTTTGTGTGCGACGATTTTTTTTGAAGTATTTTACTTAGTGCAAGAAAATGCAAATAAGTTCATCCTAACAATTTGTTATTTGCATTTTCTTGCACTAAGTAAAATACTTCAAAAAAAATCGTCGCACACAAAGATTCTGGGATGGTATATGAAAATGACGGATTAACTACTGAACAGAATAATACACAATGTCTAGTCATGGATTACTCTCAACAAATTTTTCAAAATTATGCTTAACGCACGCATATCGAAAGTCTTCCACCCACTTCCAGTTTAACTACCAAAATTACACTTGTTTGCTGCCTTCTATTTGGCCTGAAAATCCTCGTTTTCGAAATCCTCCATGATCATATTACGTGTGCAATATTATGCTGCGTTCTGCCGCTTTAATTTAAGATAAGTATTAAGTTACGATTAATGAAAAGGTGCAGTATCTCAATGGGAAAACTAGAGAATTCCTTTCTTGGAAGACACTATGACATACTACACATATATATTTTTATACAGATTTGAGTGGACGGATACCTGTAGAATATCCTAAATTCAGGTCTAGAATATTTTGCTATACACTGAGCCACCTTAAAAAACTACTCATAATAAGCACTTAAATTTAAAATGTTGCAAAATTAAGGCCGATACCTTCTGCAATATCTTGGCTAATCGTCTGCTTTCTAGAGCCTTAACAAGTTCTGCAGGTAAATTATAAAATATCTTCAATCATAGAAGCATGTAAAGAATGTCTAAACATTAAACTTCATCCAAACATAATGAATTAGAAATTAGTCTGATTATGAGGCTTTGAAATTAACTCGAATTTAGCAGGGACCATGAAAAATCCGATACACAGGTGATCCCGAATAGATAAACAACTTTACAAGTAGATACATTTTTAAGCTATTTACCTATTTTTTTTTTAGCATGATTTTCATTAAACTCTCTATTTTATGTACAAACTTAATTTTGGAAACTTAGTTATTACAGTCGTCGAAAAAACAATTCTTATATCAGGCTTATTTCCATGAAATGGTATATTCCATCCACTAATACATAGTCTCCAAAATGATTGGGTTCTCTGCCGTTCGGAACTGAAAGTGAGAGAGGAAGCTGTCCACAGGAACAATATTACTTCCATATTACGACTATTATACTAAACTGCACACCTTCTAAAAACCTAGATTTAAAAAAAAGGTAAGAAAGAGCGTTAGAGTTGTAACAATTTCCTATTTTTTTAATATGCGCTTTGAAAAGCCAATAGGACTCCCGTTTCATAATCGAAAAAATTTTCCCTTTGAGAATGTAGTCGATAATTTAGTAGTCTCACTACTTATCTCCCATTTGACATTCAGGTTTAAAAAAACACTGGTGCTAAAGCTGATCTGATATAAAAAAAAAAAGTAGATCGACGTAAATGTACCGCTTTATGTGTACGAGAAACTAAATAGAGACTCGCTGACAAAGCATTTAAACAAAAAGCTGCAATTGAACATAGCCTTGCAAGCATACAATTTTTAATAGGCAGAAAATTCGATACGTTATATTTGACGACTGATTCATATGGTACATAAAAGGAGCTGATTACAACCTTTTAACTAGAAAAGATATTTTTGGACATCCTGACATCTATTAACCACTTTTTTTAATGTAACCTCTAAGCACGGGCACTGTTTTTATCACTTTTTACCTTCTACTTCTGTTTACTCATAATTATTTTTCCATGTTATGTTATCAACTAAACAATATTATTCTATACCTAGGTATTCTCTGGTTATTTGGTTACTATCCTTTATTATTCTTGTATTGTATTTTTTCGAAAATTAACTGTTTTTCTCGTTCGTAGTATGACGTAAATCATGTTATGTTCAAGTGACACTTGGCAGTGTTTCGGTCTTAACATATGCTGGGAAGCTAAAAATAAAATATTGCACAATGAATATTATAGGTTGCTGAAGTCC
Organism: Varroa destructor; assembly: GCF_002443255.2. Classification (NCBI taxonomy): domain Eukaryota; kingdom Metazoa; phylum Arthropoda; class Arachnida; order Mesostigmata; family Varroidae; genus Varroa; species Varroa destructor. Next base: position 25,724,556 of record NW_019211455.1, on the reverse strand, counting down.
AATTAGGTTTTAATACGAGCTCCCAAGATTTATATTTGAAGCAAGAAGATTTGCGACCGAGTGTTCTTGCGACTTCGAAAAGCGAAACTAATATTTCAGAAGTATCTAAATAATATGAAATGGCATTCTTTACTTTATACAGTTTTGAAGTTTAGATTTCACGCAAGCGTTCTGTTTTTCTATTGCATTATATCCGCTAACCTGTGGCGGTTATTTCGGTTACTCCTTTGTTGTTAGATTGACGCATTTCTTCCATCCAAATTCCATCCATTAGTTTGTTCACGTTGATCCACTGCATGATTCTTATTATTTTATTACCTTGCTGGCTGGAGTTATTTCGTTATCCTCTTTTATCTTCAGTTCTATTTCACTGTTTCATTCATTCTTTTCAGACTAATTACGTCTATATTTAGGTATTCTGCAGCAATTCTCAAAGTATTCTCCATCTTTTATCTCCTTGTTCTGTTGCGATAAATTATTTTTATTCTAATATAATTGTTCTTTTACCCTTCCAAGCATACCCCATGCTAGCACCAAGAAATGACTAACCCCTCGTTTCAAAATAAACCTTAGCTTAATCCTAATAATTCAGTGAAAATGAGAAGCCGCTTGAAAGACCGACCAACTAAATGAGGGGAAAACACCAAAAAAGCAATAGGAAGTTATTAAAAGTTCTCAAACTTGCTATTTTTTTTTAATCTAATCTTATATCTTTTGTGTATGACTTAAAAATTGAACAATTTGTCTAATGAACAGTCAAGTCTAACGAAAAAAGTATGAGAGCATAATTTGCGGGCTAGTTCAAAGAGCATATACTAGTGCAGTTAGATATTTTTGAATGGTACTCTTATTGAGATCTCGGCACAAACGTCTTTTTTCATGGAGTGAAAGTCCAAAACTTGTCACATAGACCCCACACTTGTACTTCAAAATTCTTTCACACATTGCTCCGTAAGGTCAATGATTTTTTAGTTATTCGAAGTTCCGCACTGTTTTTGGCCTTTTTCGACCATGATGGTGTCGAGGTATATTTACCATAAAACTTGAGCTTCGGTTGCATCCTAAATTTTTTATAAATAACAAACAATAGTAATGAGAGTCCATATCCCCTAACGAGTGTCTTTTTGCTAGCGATATTTCGTTGACGACTTCCGCAGTCTATAAAAGAAAGTGGTCAAATTTCGTAGTCTCTTATTTTTTTCCCTACATTATCCGTCTAAGATGCAAATCAGAAAGAAACTTTCCATCCTACATCACGCATTTTCCCGTCATCTCGTTGTTTTACGAGCCTGATGAGAGATGCAAGTGCTTCACGCGTGTTGAAAATTATGAGAGATATTATGCCTTCTTTTGACTCTGTACCACCTTGAAAAAGCTTGGCAAATTGTTCAAATTTATAAATTCCAATAGATTCGTACAATCTAAATGAGCAATGTATCTTGCTCTTTTAAACTGCGTCTATAACGTGTTCGAATACTTTCAAAAAGGCAAATAAATGAGGTTTGATACATTCTTTTCTTTACTCTATGTAAAATGGAGAATTAAATGTATTTACATATGGGAGGCAATAAATCAGAGTGTGTTTTAATAACAAATGCTTGGTGCAGACGTATTTCTGAGGACGCAAGTGGAATGAGAATAGCATTGCTTGTCATATTGGCTTACCTCTTGCGATGCCACAATGAAACATAGCTACTTAGTTCATGCTCCATTATTAGGTTTCTGTCTTTATGCTTCACGATTTAATGCGGATACTACAATTACCTGTACAGCCACATTAACCCCACTATGGTTTCATGCATCAATATAACTGAAAAAAAAAACGTTCATCACGCCGAACCATGCGTTCTCATGTTATATAAGCACAGCCAATGGCTGGCGCAGTTCGCAGGCAAAACTTTTATATGTACGAATATTGTTTTAAATATATCCACCTAAGTGTATGAAAGATATGTGTATCACAATAACATTTTTAACTATGCCGTGCGTACGGAGGAGGTTATTCAAAGCCTATAAGCGCCTATAAAGTGAAATTTAACTAGGGCATTAGGCCAAGCCAGACTTTATTCAGTTTAGAAGCACTCAACAGGGGAAAGCTTGAAGAGTCTATGCTGAAGTCAGGAATCCCTGATTTCCGCAAAAAATTACTACAGAAATAATTTACTCTTAGCGCCTGGTGATACCATTACTTTTCACTCATGTTAGACATATTTTTAATTAAGGAATATTTTATTACTGCATGCATATCTACGTCGGAGATCCTCAAAAAATGTTTTCTCAAGGTAATTGATAGCTGAGAAAGTTAGTCTTCGTATCGCTTTCTTGGCAACCAGCTGGTTCCGTAGTCTATTTCTTTGTTGTATAGTGTAACTTCGTATACAATCATACCCTAGAACTGTGTTGAACATCAGAGTGATTCGGTTTCACTAACTGGCTATGATCGTAATCATTGATAAGAAATGTACGCGCCGACACACCAGTACCGGCTGATTGGTATTGCGATCAAGGCGCGTGAGGTAACCGCTTTTAACACCCTATACGATACTTGACAAGTGACGTATGTAGCAAGAGATGAAGCGCTTAGAGTGTCAAACGAATGTTCTGTAGTGCTTTCAAAGTGGTGATTCATGCCGCTAATTGTATGGGATGTATCGTGCGCAAGGTACACAGCGATATCAAAGTATGGCTGGTGAAGGTCTAAAACTTGTCACACCACACCTGGAGTATTCTCGTACTAAAATATTCTAGGAAATTGCATTGTATGCGATGTACGCACATAGAGCATCAGGGCTGGCTGAGTTTTAAGGAACTTTAGCTTGTCTAAAGCAGACTGGCATCCAAATCTGCGGATCGCGTTTTCGCTTCCGGCTGAGCGATATACCAGGCCACAATCTGTGAGCGTAGCTGTTGTCTCGCTTTGAGAATATCCGTGTTTGACTTTATCGGAACATTTTATGAGAACTGTATGAGCAAATATGTCGCACAGAAGTAGAATACAAACGCAATTCGAGCTCACGAATAAAATATGATATAATCTGAGCACAAGTGAGTGATATAATCTGAGTGTCAAGAAATTACGAAATTCGAAAGAAGATATAGAGACTTGATATTTCTACGGAAGCAGTCGAACTTTTGAGAGGCGTGCGATTTTTAGAAAGCTCCTGAGCTTTTGAATCATAGTTTCTGTAGGTCAAAACTCTCCAAATAGGTACCAGATTCCGAAGTACGTTACAACATAGCGGTTAACAGACCGCTTTACACGTAATCTAGAGTCTACGCTTCTGTTTGTAGGAACTTATCGTTAGAGGCGTAGGTTCGCTGCTTTATGCATAGGTGTCCGTCAAAGTTTAAGCGATTATGGCATGACACAGCGGTGCAGTTATTTAAGGCGTTTTGGTGTTTTTTACCAATAATTCGGAGGTTCCCGGTGGAACTATCCCTTGCTATTCTATCAACAAAGCAGTCCATGCTAACTCTTTTTTTAGCTTTCCGTTCGCTTTCCGAACGTTGAACCAACCAGACATCAGACTGAGACTTGTCACGAGAGCGAAGTGCAGTTTGGTTCTCACGAGATCGTTCTGGGTACCAGCACTAAAGCTGGAATGGAGGACGAACGAGCGCCTAAACAAAAATTGGCCATGGTAGTAGCACCAATGGGCAACGCGCACTAACGCGCCTGCGCAAGACAACATTGAGTTGCGGTGTCTATCGTGTATAGTGAGACGTGTATACTACAATACCCTGTGGCATGGCTGGAATTCGATGAGCGCTATGGCGTTCTCGTCGAACGAGGAGAGTTAGTCTTTGGGTAATATTTCAAAAAGCAGTGAATGCAGTCGACAAACATTGGCAAGGTTTTTGACGCGACTGATTTGCCCACAGCTGCCGTTACGGCTACACCTGATGCAGCTATTGCTGTCCTAAGTCGTGCCAAGATATCTCAAAACATAAGTACCTGTTGAAACAAAGCGGAGCAGGTAGAACAAATTGTTTTAACCGAATGCAAGACTTTCCGCACACACTTGAGACTAATCGCTACTCTGGCTTAGAGATTATTATGGCCGGTCAAGAAAGGGCAGCGAGCTCGTAACTGATATCAGCCGAGACGTAAATAATGTGAAGCTGACGGCTGAACTCTGAATGAGCGCAAAATGAATACTAGTACAGCCAGCCAATAGACGAATTTTCGAATATATCGCTTGGATTGCGTGCGGATAAGTCACCGACGGTACCAGTAAGCGATTTAAGGGTTCTTGCTTATGAAAAGTATCTTCTAAGCTTCTTCGAAAGCTAAGAAATATCTATCCAAGTTATCAAATGGCATGAAGCATAATCGTACACACACATGCACGCGAGAACATTTACTTGACCTCGCAGTGTTGGCCGAAAAAATATTCTGACGAAAGCTTTTCCATATTACGCACTGTTGAAAAAAGGGCGCGTTTGAGATACGGCAAGCTTTAAACAACGATACAGGTCCTGCCAGATTTACCCTGGGTGGATAGTGTAAAGGCTCGACTGATGGCTGAACCGCAGATGTGTGCGCCGCGGATGTTCACACCTACGCGTTCCAAGCAGCTATAAGGTTCTAACGCTTTGGTAAAATACGCGAATATTTTTAAATTTTGATAACGCAGTTACAAGTTACAGTATACCAAACGATGTGTATTTTTTTGCTTTCTAGAAAAAAAAAAGGCATGTAACTCTGTATGAGGTTCGAAAAGGGAACATCCAGAGATGACGTTGACGTCATTGTTCTTCTTGTTATTAGTTCAATGCTTGAGTCCTTAATCTCGTACTAAGAATTTCCCGAAAAAAAAAATAGTGTAGTGAATCTGACTGACCACCGCCGACAATAGAGATCCTTAAATGTTTCCGAGATGTATGCTCGGTCCTGCCTATCCAGTAAGCCTTTCCAGAGCCTCTTCCATTCGGCAGCCTCAAGAAGCTAGCGAAGTTTGGCTGGTCACAACCAAGCACCGCAAACAGGCCTCTCCCATACGGTGCTTTCCCCAGAAAGGCGGACAAGGTCATTGGGTTCTCTAAGACAGTTGCGACGCAAGCTCGGGTTCCATTCTGTTTCGGTTGGTCACACCAATTGTATCGTTTACGAAGACCACTCGAGGACACAGTCACCCCCTTAAAATGCCCAAGCACTGGAAAAGACCCTTGACCCAGATGTACAAAATCAACTATAACTACGGAACTTCGCTGTACTCAAACTGTCTGGACGAGTTGGACCGCAAAAGCAATAACCGCCTAAGCGGAACCTACGACTATGGAAGCGGAAGTTCGTGCAGCGAGCGCCATATCCGAACCGCCAACCAGCTAATGGAGGAGCTGAAGGCTGAGGGCGATGCTTTCGTGGCTGATCAGAAGCACAGTAAGTTGACGCGTTCATTACATGTGCCTTCGTGTTGAATCAATATCACGAATTTGCGTTCCAGTTATAGCCAGACATGTGGATAGAATCTCAATGTGTTATTGAAATACGTCCTGTACACATGCTAAGTGATGTGTCGCTACCTAACGCAGAGACTGTTCCAGTGGATATGACCGTGCTAGCTCTAACATTCGAAAAGGTGGCCTCTTCGGCGGATCTGTATTGATTCAGTGTCAGAATTGGAGCAGCGCATTCGTCGCATTAAATAGAGTATATCAAGTATCTTCAAGGAGTGACGGAGATGTATTGTAAAGCGAAAGAGTATTTCTTTTTTTTCACCTTCTTGCCCGACACACGTCTAGAGTCTATCGACATACGTCTATTTGTATATAGATGCAGACTCTAATCAATGCTAAGGATGAAACAAAGATTTAGGTCCAAGACAGTCCACCGAGGATTTCAACAAGTAATTGTGAAGAGGAACTTTTCCGATGAATAACGTTGACACCATGAGCTGTCCGTGGTATGCGGATCAACTTTTGGCGATGTTTCATACGTAGGTTTGGCATCTTCAAAACAGTAACTTGTATTATTTTTGCTTTACTGTATCATCTATGAAAACGCACTTGATACTCCAACGGGCCAGCAACACCCTCGCACCTGTGTGGTGGCCCAGCAGAGTCATAAGGTGACCAAAAGGGGTTATTGATCGTTTCAAGTAAGTCCACGTAGGCTTCGTCTGGCCTTGTCATGCTCGCTACGACCTTTTTTGATGAGGCTCTTCTTTTTTTATGCGATAAATGGTACCTTTCATCTTTTTGTCGAATACCTTTCGTTTCACTGGAATGACTCTTCGTTTGTTTCCTCTACGCAGTTCATAGTTGCACCCCTGACGTGTTGTTTACATCAGTTTAACAGTAACATTCCAGAGTAGCTGGTATGTAGTTTACCGTTCGTCATTGTCGTATACGAGTAAAATTTAATTAGAATGCGCGGTCAGATGATTTTATAAGGTAGATTACGGTGGTGGTCATCGGCAGACTAACCAAGGTATGCGCTTTAACCTCGTAATAAAAACGTGTCTATCGATGACTAACTAGTAGTAAGAACGGAAAACAAATGTATTCCTGGTTGAAGCCACTGGAAACGAGCACGTATTGCTCGCGCCTACAGTTATGCTGAACTTTTTATGTTTTGTTTACTTTGCCGTGCCGCCTGCGGCGAAAGCAGTCAGCCCCTGTACAAAGCTACGCTGCTAGTAGAGCTATCAGTTTTTTTTTCTTGATCTTGCAGTCCTCTTCTCTGACCTACGGAGATGTCTCAGGTCATGATGATTCTGTTCGTTGATGCAACCTTGGCCGCATTTGAGGCAGAACAGAGGTTTTTCCACCTGAAAGCCCGAGGAAGGCTGGGTTGAACGAAAAATCGTATAGACCCTAAGGGCACTACATCTAGGTGGCGCAATAGGCACTCCGCTATAGGCGTCTCTAATGCGTGTGAAATGACACGTATCGATTATTAGTTCCGTCCATGCTCACAAGTTTAAGTAGTCACCCGTGCCCTGACCGGTATTATATCAGGTGGCTGCGTTAGAATACTTTTTTCAACGTTTTTAAAAGCTAAAATGGTAGCTTGGCTAGAGCTTGACCCAGGGAAGGCTTAAGAAGACAAGCTGCAAGGCCTAGACGGCATTCCTTTGTAAGGGCCTTGCAGCCTTCGAAACGCTATGCGCCGCTCGTAAGGTACTACGACAATAAGCTGGTATTAGAATGCCATGAGGCCGTGTTGCACGCTAGAACCAGTGCAGTATGGCCTCAAGGTTTCTCTTTTCAGGACAGCTACTTAAATGACGGAATTAAATAGCAAGAAGTTCGTTTTTCATTTAGCCTTGTCGTCCATATTGTGCTACGGATAAAACATTTTAGACACGTAATAATCTTTCAATAGTTAGCCAAGTTTATTATCTTAGGGACATGTATTTCTCCAGTCTTCAGCAACGAACCAAACTTTCGATTTGAATCAATAAATCAAGTCATAAACCGGAAAGAGAAACTGGGAAGATCTTTCCATTGAATCATTCAAAATCATCGTTTGGCGATTGGTGGGGTCGACCTTGAGTGTCCCTTTTTATCTAGAAATATCAATCGAAAAACTGCTTAAGGTGTCATATGATAAAGTACTTTAAGATGTTTGACAATGGTTAGCATAAGCTGCAACCTTGTATGCATTAAGCTTAACAGTTATTGCCTTCATTCTGGATACACAAGACCATGCTCTTGGTAACAGTGTTTCGGTTTCCACTGCGGCGGGTCTGGTCTTTGACATACAGCGTTTGACACGACTGTGGCGCACTACCTTTATCGGCTTAGGGCAACGTTAAAAGGAAGGGGTAAAACAGAAAGGCCCGACAAGCCACGTGTTAAAGACGGCCACATAATAATATTCAGATCCTAACATATCCGTATAAACGTCTCGTTATATAGTTCATTTGTTTGAACAAAGCAGTACTTTAGAAGAGTCACTACACTGAATCATAACCGCCGCCTTCAGCCTAGGATGATCTTTGCGGTTACTTTAAAACACAATATTCTTGTAGTTAATTAGCTGTCTGGATGCATGATCTGTTACTACTTTGATTTGAAAGGCTCATGTCACAACGACTCAACTTACATTACAAAACGTAAAAAATCGAAATTCCTATGACTTTCTCTAAAAAAAGTTTCTGAAGAATGACTTCTGCATAAATCATAGTCGTCAGCTAAGCGCTGCAGCGGCCCACTTTTTTTGCCGCTACATTATTCTCAATGCTATGTAGGAGCCTAATGCGCAGGCTGGCCCTATCTGGATTGCGCTAACTCAAGAGAAGTTGTGATGGGATTTCATTATAGTTTGTGTTTTGCCGAAACCTTGTTGCTGCAGCAATCTGAATACTATCACACTTAGTTTGAAGTCCTTGATTTAGGGCTGGCCGACGGCTTCGTTGACCTGTCACTATCGCCAGGTGTTCTTGTTGCGTTCTTCATGGCTTTCATGAACGTACGGAGTAATCGTCTTTGTGAGCATCTTCGTTTTTTCTGGCAAAATTGTACTAGCGACGTATTATTATTATATATTATTATAATATAAACATATTAAATTTAAAACATATCTTAATTTATCAGAATTTCAGAGATAGCTTGCACCGATGACATGACTAAAGTAATAAAGTCTCATACCTCTACCGTGCCATTCGCTGTTCGACATGCTCTCACGATATGTTTCGTTATCTTATCATCATCGTTACCAATCTTTCCCATTGTCGCCAGGCTCAACGTTTTCAAAGCTATCGACAATGTCATAGCACTCCATTACTGGAAAAACGCCTCTGACATTCACCGTTGGTTACTTTAATGTTGGTTATGTGTTGATTAATTGCAGACACGACGACAGAGATCGCTGCGGTATAGACGCGGATGATGCTAGATGCGGTTTTCGATCAGCAGCAGGTTTTTTTTTCGAGTTTTAATTAGCGACCGTTGTCAAACCAAATGCCCCAATAATAATATACCTTAATAATAATCATCGTTCCCGTTTGTCGATTTCTCAAAACAGTAACGAACGTCACAAATTTAAGGTCTAATAAGGCAAAATAAGTAGTATTCTAGTTGCTTACCTACCCTACGTTACTTCTAATATAAAATCGTCTACTACATGTACTATATGTTTGCTGCTTATCTAATATCGTACAGGCGGTCCAATAACATATATACATATGTATGTATATATATATATGTATATATATATATATATATATGTATATATATATGTGTATATATATATACACATATATATGTGTGTATATATATATATATACAGCTTGCGCTCTAAACCTTAACTGCTGAATAAGGGTGTGTTGCGAAAGCCGTATTTGTCTACTGTAAACACCCCCTACACCTTAAGGAAAGACGCATACAATTATGAGCCTTGTAAGAGACCCCAAACTATTTTCGATTGCCTACATACTTCGTATTCCTCTGTTATAGCATAGCTTCACAATAAAGATCAAAACCAGCCCAGTGAATTTAGAGCGCCGACGCCTCGAAAGATGAGAGGAAGAGGGCGCGAATGAAGAAGGTTATTTTTAACTTATTTATGGAAACATAATAGAACAGCTCCATCAAGCCGTTATCGGCTAAATTCAATGATTTATCTGTTAATTCATCAATGGGCTGCATTTGAAATGCAGTAAAATTGTTTTACTGTCAAAGTTTATTCCCATTCAAAAATACAACGACAATTTTGATAAAAATATTGCCAACTCACGATATATTTCTACAATGTGGTGCCGTTACCACTGATGTCAGTGGTAACGGCAAGCTTCCTACACATTTAATTTCACGGTAGCCAGCGCAAAAGTGATTTTTTTCTTCAATTTCAGCCAGTATCACGGAGGATTTATTCGAATATATCCATAAATAAGCAATTGATCTGTTTCATGTGCCCCATCTCGTCGATTACAATAACATTAATTATACGACATCTGTTTTATTAAGAAGTCTGAATATATTACTAAGCACGAAATGCAGATCAAACATTGGCCTGATTACCAACGATTATTTATATAGCAACGCGCTGCAGTCGTCAAAAAGAATCTATGTTATTTACTACATCGCGTATAGACATGATTGGCTGAACTGTTTCGGTAAAATAATCGTTATCTAAAGTACGTCAATCCACAAATTGAGAGATTTACTACGCAGCCTTAAGCGATTTCATTAAGGGACCATTACATACTTAAGAGTCTATAAATACACCTTCCTTTTTTAAAAGGCCATTCAAATGATAGAGGTACTGGTATCAAATGTTTTGTTCCGACTCTTGAATGTTGCTCGGTTTGTTGTAAAGCATCGATGTGTGCATGTTCGTGGCAAATATGCTTAATAAGCCAAGCAGACGTTTCGAGTGGAAGCTCTAGGGACCTAAATTCGTTTGACACTGACCGAAAAAACTAAGCTTTCATAAATTTTTTTTACTTTATTACAGCAGACGAACTTATCGTGAGGTCGATACAGCAGGTCCAGGCTCGTCGAAAGCGTATCCTGCACTCAATCGAAGTTTAATAACCGGAGACGAAGTAACTTATAACATTCTCCCCCCATCCCCCTATAAATTAAGTTACGAATATCAGTCATTCGCTACTCGTAGCTTCCCTTTCTTAGTGCGGCCTTTATCTATTACCTAGCTAATACGATGATGGCGAGAACATGGTCTTTGTTAGACCATAGAAATTAAACACGGCTCATCTAAATTTCGATCTTAGTCAAGTGTTCGGCGACAATCGGATAAAAATACATTCATCCAAGAACAATGCTATCATAACGAGATACGTAACGGCGTTAGGGTAAGCATGACAAAAGGTGATCGGGAAGTGCACACTATTTAGCTTTTGCGCCAAGTGATTTAAGCCAAAAATGAACAATTGGGCAGTAAAAAAGAGAAAAAAAAAAAACACAAGAGCTTCTCGCGATATGCTCTGTACAGACATTAGTTTGTTTCACATACATACCTCACACGCATAGATGCGTATACCGTCATATATTGGTAATACGAACAAATAATACAATACCGTCATCTCGGATAGTGGTATCTAAATATAACCTGCTGAACTATAGGTGAAAGAGCTATTGAATTGAAACTAAAAGACCTGAGAGGAAATAACGACAGAAACGGGCGCAGAGTACCAAGATTCGATTTGTTTTGAAGTGGTGAACAGGGCAGTATTCGAGGGCCTGATCGCAATATGGTATATGTATAGAGTCATGTAAATAAAAATATAAAAACCAACCGACAGCGGATAATCAACATGTTACACGCCCCACGATCGATCATGGAAAAGAAATAAAGCGATGGAAACAGCTGATACCAGTTGAGCTGAATGTTAGTGCTTCCCGTTTTAGGTAAATCTACAAATATCGAGGGTTAATTCGAGCTATATTCATTCATAAGTATATGTCATTGATAGCGGTGATACGCGCAGACTACTCACTCTGAAAAATCGTTAAGTCTGCTGCTTCGATCTTCTGGTAGGCCGAACGTTTAAACGAACGACGTTGATGCAAGATAAACTGGAAAAATTGGTGCTGAGTTCTACTAGAAATCGCTTTAGATTTGTGCCATTTCCGTTGTTTAGCTCGGACTTTACGTGTCCTCTTCACCAGCTTTCAACATGCCATGCCTAGGAATTGAACAAAAAAACCTGTCATAGTAAAATAACTGACAAGCTTTTCTAAAGGATTTGATACTAATAACATGTGGTGTCTCGATTTCTCAGGAGAAATACGCCAGCCTTTGTTTACTGTATATTTCACATTATATATAT
>NW_019211455.1:25683933-25712715 GCF_002443255.2 Varroa destructor | reverse complement strand
ATATATATATAGAACTAGACACTGATTACCTCATGGTACTGGGATAATACGAGCAACATCGGTGGATTTTTGAACTAGTTAGGCTAGAATGATGATTTTCTTTTAGAGATATTCTCTCTTTTGATACTTACACATTTGTTCTAGCACCTTTTGTTCCTATATGTAATTTCCTTATCAACGACTTTTTGATGTAAATCGATAGCGGGATATGCTTGCCCACCAGTTGCCCTTAATGTCCCGTAATCACACGGACTTAGACTGGGAAGATAAACGGATTGAAATGAATTCGGATTCGGTTGCTGTACCAACGGTCCATATATGTGTCGAGGAACTCAAGATGGCGGGCTACATTCATTGTTCATTTTCGATGATTTCCTCATAGTAACAGATGTCCCTGATGTATACTGTAACCGCTACAGTCACCCTACGTGCGCACAAACCCGACTTCTCTCCGACGGCGCGTCATTCTTCCAGGGTAGAGAGTATAGCATGCCTCGTCTATAATACTTTTATACTTTAGGCGAATTGTTGGTGATTCGAATCCCACAAATTGCATATAGAATGTATCGTGCGCATTTACGTTTACGTTTTGCTCAGCTTCTGTATTTTTCGTATTGGGCTAGGATCCTTTTATAACATGTGAAGCGTTAGTCTACGTTCCGTTACGTTCCAAACTTTATTTTTGTGAAAACCCTCCTTGATTGCGACAATATGCTGTTGTTCTTCAAATGCCGATTTCTAGTAAGCTCATCGTTAATGTTCAGTACTTTAATCTCCGGTCTTGAAATGTTTGCCCCATTTACGCACCGTGCATTTAGTGCATCCTTCCTTAGTGCCTTTATTATTCTCCGGCCAATTACCTTAGTACAATGGACTTCGAGGGATAAAAACTGAGTATTGGTTTTTAAGACTAAAATATGTTTCCCCTTGTAAACTCACTTCCCCTGGAATAAACCAAATTCTTTCTGTTAGCGCCGTCAGTTCAGGGATTATTCAACTTCAAAGTTTGGTTGTAGTAGTCGAATAAATGTTAGAAGTCAGCTCTTTTAATTGGACGAAACATAAAACGGGCTAATCTCCGCTTCCTAATATTAGTAAAATCGTGCCGGCTTTTAGTTCTCTTACTTTTCCCATAGACTTCAATATACTGGACTGTCGAAAAAGTATTAACGGTATTTTTATTAAGGTGCCTTCTAGACACATATCTCAGATAATATGAGCCACGTGCTGGCGTTGATATTACTTAAAAGCTGAGATCTGACAACTAAAACTGTTGGAATACCTCCACTTAGACTTATAAAATGCAAATTAGCTTTGAAGTTATTACAAATAGGACACACGCCGGCCAGACATATAAACAATTCTGCTGTTAGGAATTAAGATGCGTTATCGAAACAAATAGCCCAAAGATGGCTCTAACACTTTCGCTCTAAAAATTTCGATGTAACATGCTCCTTATAATAGTCTAAGTTGGAGAAAAAATTGACGAAGTTATCGCGAAAGCTAAAAAAGACCGAAACGTAAATGGCCGCGAGCCGTTTCTAACGCGTGAATCACGAATAATGAAAGCATTTACATACGACGGTAATATACGAAAAAAAAATGTTGTCCACAGTCTGGGGCTTGCCAAAAATGCTGCTACTAGATATTTGGTAAAGTTGCCAAGAAATAAATTATGGCCTCTCGCCGGCCGGCAGAAAACGTTAACTCGGATCTATATTGTTAACAACTAACGAAATTACAATAAGTGGGCGGTGACAGCGTCGCCGTCCGGCATGACAGTGCCAGATCACATACCTTCTTAAGTGCTCGGCCAAAAATTGAGAAAGCTTATGCCTGAAATGCATCCGCGGTATAGCCCCGATCCTGTGCTATCAGACAATGGTCTATTTCTGTTTCTTCAGAACTCGTATTGTTATACAGAAATCGTATTAATTCAGTTTTAGTGAAAAGATGTAAAATTTCTATGCCAGAAACTGCAACATTTCGGCAGTGATTAAATGATGACGTCACCAGAAAAAGTATCAGAAGGTCGTTGTTTAGTAATATTATTTACAAAACAAAAAAAAATATCAAATAACTAACGATCGTTTTTCGCTCAGCCAATATCACATCGTCAGAAGAAGCCCAGTAGCACGCATAATAAAACAGAGCTCACCGGGACCCGGACCTTAGCCTCCACGATTTGCATGAGGTGACGTACCCAAAAAAAAATCCTTATATTTTATCGAACAAACGGACTAAATAATTATATAATGTCATATGTGATATTTCCTTAGTGTCTGTTCTTCACGTGTAGTAATATTAAAAGAGAAGAGCGCTGAGTCATCTAATATTATTAAGACGTACACCGTAAACATGAATATCATGCCATGCACTACACGAGGTACGGCCTTACTAGTTGTAAAGCGGTACGAGGCACATAAAGCCGAAGCGGATAAAACAGAGCTACGGACTTCCTTCTTTTTACCTAGTCGCTTCCACGGCCAGCATCTCGCGGATACCCCGACAGGAAACAACTTCATGCTTTTTGAACTGTTTGAATCGATCGACCCAGGCTGTCAGGCGCTTGTCTCGAATGTTGCGGCTGGACTTAGAATCGACGTTCGCACGCTTGGCCTAAACCTCTGTTAAAGCGAAACGAGAGACCGTCGTCTCACACGCCTGTGCAGAAGCACTTAGCGTGACCAAACAAATCTTCCACACTGAACAACTGATGCTGGGCCATCTCGTTGTAGCTTCTGCCGCTGCTTTTCTGTTCAATACCTCGACTGGTTTAAAATGGGGATGGCGCTCAAAATTTTCAGATCGTTCAAACTAGCAAAAAATTGACATAGCATATTAAGCATGTGTTGAATACACTTAGATTGATTTACTCGCTGCTAAATATTTTCGTTCGTCGTCGAATTTCGTTACCGATAAACTGGCATGCAGCTATATTAAGCTTGGGAACCTCTTACAGCCGAGGCAATCGACCAACTGCTGCTGTGGCAGCTGAGCCCTTCGGGGCCTTGGCAATCTGCGTAATTGAGAATCGTCTTTTTTGTTCGATACATGAATGAATAGAACGTCACCTGTGAAAGCATAATTCACCTAGGCTTTACCTAGGTTCAATAGAAATCTGTACGCATAAGTAGCAGACGGTTCCGGAAGAGAATCTTCAAAGGCGAGATTCTTCCTAGAGCTGGAATGGCATGAAATCATTGTGCTTGCCAAAAGGACTTTGTATAACATTTTGCTTACTATGTACTCAGTGAGAAATCACCTCGAATGGATAAAACGCGGAGGATTCATGCGAATCGTACATACTCATAACGGAAATCGCCGGTGTTCGTGGAACAAGCTTTAACCATATAGCTAATGTGGTATTGGTTCCAACAACCTCTGGCGATTACTATGACCGTTAGTCTTTCTTCCAGTACTGGGTTGGGTTATTGTAGCAATTGTATTTTACTGATAATATAATCAAATAATGCGGAAGTTTATGTTCCTTTCATACTCAAGTTACTCATAAGTCTGTGTCGCATTTTTGAAACGACAAGTTATAGTCTTGAATTGTATGGCCGACTAAAACCACACCGGAAGTCCTTTGCATTATATCTGTGTTATCTTTCAAACGGCTCATATCACATTCTGATGCTCTACAATTATGTAATCAATCAGCAATTGTCCATATTGGCAGGTAACCATCAGCAGGAACTAGAAAGGAATAAGAAGCATCCTTGTTGATCCTATTTAAGGATCGTACAATACGACAAATAGGTATCCGAGATAATACATATCGCCATTTTTTGCTCTTGCAGATAGATCGTAATAGTAGACAGTTTCAGAAAGAGTGAAATAAGGTAAATTTCAAAAAGAACAACTTCTGGTATACATAGCGACTGATCTAAAGGCAATCGTGTTTGTCATATGACACTAAGTATCTCGGAAACATAAAACTTGAGAGATATGGCTTTCATGGAATATGGGCTTACCCTTATAGATAAGAGTCAATCACTAGTCTTGATCATGTAATTTTAACTGGCATTTTGGGCAGTCATAAACCGTTAAAACCTCTCTACCGTCAATATCTAAGAAGAGCTTAAAAAAATTTGTGCTATGTTTAGACCTTTTCCTTTTTACTCTACTATCGTAGCGTAAATGTAAAGTGATGAGTGGTATTGTATTTAGCCATTTACAATTGGCAATGATCACTAGGGTCATGTTCAGGATAAAACAAATCATGTTCGTTATACCATAGCTTTAGAGACTCGCCATTCAAAACATATTGCACCCTTTTACGTAACCGACCGTTAAACTGTGGTCAGACAATAGTAGGCACCTCTTGAAACTGCTGGGTTACTATGATCCCAGTAATCCTACTTATTTCGATAGGAATAAATAGGACAAAATTTTTTGTCAACGGCTTTATCAGGTTCTGGGCAACCTCGCCATCAGTGGGCTTACCGTAGATAGATAGCCACTAACAGATCTGTTTTACTACAAAATAGCAGTTATCGTTTTATCTGCCATTGCAGTATTGCTTGCTCATTCATCACGATTTTGGTTAGCCTACGTTTTGAACAGTATTTGAAGATGAAGCATAACTGAATTTATTTGAAAATAGTAACTTCTTATCTTAAGAAATGAATTTGTATTCTATAATTAACGAGCATACGGAAAAACTAAAAAGTTGTCTTCATAAAAACTCAGCAGGAGTGACAGTCCTAGAGACGAAAAGCAATTCTCGGATTTGCTATATACTCGTAAAATTCTTAATAAAACTGCTCAGTTATGCATCAGCTGTTTTACTAGTATTAATGGGCCTAGTCTATATGCTACAACTAAAGTAATACCTCGAATTGTTGATACCATAGGAAGTAGGTTCCTTTCAATAATAATAATTGACCTTTACATACTTTACGTACTTTTTGTACAGACACTAAGGCTTTTGCTAATTACCTGTCGGTCGCAGTTTAAATTAGGTACTTTCGACTAAGGACAGACACCAGGCCTCGAAGCAACTAGCTTGAGAAGTGCCGTAGGATTTAGTATCTAAGAAAATCACACTTGTCTTTAAAATTTGCAACCTGGAAACAAGATAATTGTAAATATCGTATAGTAATTTCTACTTAGTCGGTATCTGAATTAGTTTAAAGCGTCTATCTAGCGTACTTTGAACAACAGAGTATTTTTTGCCGCCTTCCGGCCATACTTCATCTTTGTGGAATGCGTGAAGTTTTTAGAGTGAGATACAAGTATTTCGGATCTCTTCGTTACAGTAGCATCGACCTTGCATCTGGCACTTGATCGCCAGCACAAACCAGATATATATACTTCGTAGTAAATACTGTCGTAGAGCTGAAAATCAGCAAAAAAGAACTGATATTTTCCTCAACGTCAAGGCGTAACGATTTAGCTAATAAATGACGCTGTGTAACATTCTATTTGAAAAACGTTATTATCTAATAAAAAAAAAAATTAGGTATCGTTAGAAATAGCTGAAGTGTTTTCTAAATTGTTAGTGTAATTAGACTTGAAAACATCTAGTTTCAATTGAATTATTTATTATACACACACTGCACAATGATTGACCTGCAGTCGTCTTGTAATTGACATCACGTGCCAAAAACATCACGTTTTTTTTCCATAGTTAGCTGGAACTGTGTCAGTCCAGTGTAAAGGTATGCCAGCAGGACAAACGATACATTCGACTGGGTCTTTATGACAAAATAGTTGTTTTCAAGCGATAGGTCAATAGTGCATGAAATTACAGATAAGTTAAATATTCTTTGGATAACAACAGTTAGATAAATATTGAATTATCGCGGGTCAGCTATCCGCTAAAACGTCGTGATTAAGCGACACGGATCAATGATGTGCTAAGTCATAATTAGGCAAAATCGTTCTCTATACTCTGGTGGAAAAAGAAGTTTATTGTGCGTGCGTGCGTAACTTCGAAACAGCGGCAAAGTAACTTGGCACGTATATATAACACGCCTAACCTCGACGCCACGAGGTTAGCGACGGATTAGTGCAAACCTATTCGTGCTTCTGATATTAAACAGAATAAACTTAGTTCAATTAGCAACGTTTTGTCATTGAAGCGAAAGAAAGTTGTTGGTGGTTATCGAAATGCTACTACTCAATTATTCATTCAATAATCGTAACTTCTTGAGATATCTAGTTAAATTTTATATATATATATATACAAAGCAGCTCTCTGCATTGTTTTAACAGAGCTCTATTAGGTCTTTGAGCTTGTTTAAAACATCTACGTGACTCAAAAAATTGAAAAACCTACTACTTTGCCTATAATCATAATTCATTTGAAGAAACTTGCGCTATTAGGCACTTTAGATAAAACGCAATACGTAATATTTTATAGAAAACATAATATAGTCAAATGTGAGCTGAACTGTTTGAAGAGATTCAATAGCTTATTTTTTCTGATACAGACATATCATTTTTGTACAATAAGTAAATTGGTGCAGAACGTGGGGCAATTGCCTATGCATACTGCTTCTGGAAAGTATGCTTAGCTGATTCTCGGAACATCGTCTCGGTAAAAATTGCTCGCTACATATCGCCTTGTATTATACCTACAATATTAAAATATATCTTTTTTTTTAGTGAGACTAACAAAAACAAGACCTTAGATAGCGATAACCTGCTCTACGCACGACAGCTCTATTATTTTCTGTTACGTGCTTGTATTACGTGCGTCCTCTTCGGCTGGAGTTTAACGTACCTTAGTAGTGCCTTAGAGTAACCGTTAAGTAATTACTAGTATACACTGTAGTTTTCAGTACTTTTTTTTCTCGTACTACCTATTCCACCATTAATCTACACGGAAGAGATATACTGCAGAAAATATTAAATATATTAAATAAAATTAAATAGGAAGTGAAAGGTGGGAAAATTGGCAAATCGAAATCAATCCCAAGATATTAACAAAGACTGTATATAATACTGCACCAAAAAAAAAACGATGTTTCTACATCTGGTTACATTGCTGTTCTTTAACCAAATATCAACCATTACAATTCTAGTTTAAGTAAGCTTCTCATTTAGACGTTTTTCGATTATCACTCTCAAGTATAAATCCAAAATCCCAATCTGATCTATCGTCTCTGATGGCTCTTGACTAGCGGCCAGTCTGGCTATTGATGTCAGATTTTTCGATCATTTTTATTCGTAATAATCCATTCTCCATTATATTTGACTATATGTGCCTACGTCCCTTTGTACTTACCGGTCCGCGGATATGTTTATGCATTCGCATACTATAGGCGTGTCGATTGGTCAACGTTTGTTTATAGCCAGATTAGTCCGACATCTAATAGGTCATCGCCATATGTAAGAAAGAAAAGTAGAAATTATGCTGAACTTTCCAATCAGTCGTTTGTATCGTTTTAGACGCGAGTCGTCACATCTGCGGCCAGTCCACTTAAAAATAGTCACTACCACACCATAGTTAACACGAAACTGAACGACAGAGACAACGCTGACGACGGCGACTCGATAGTGACGACTGAAATGATATAACCCAACCGGATGGTAGCACGAAACAACTGCGACGGCGCCGCCATTGGCGCCCACCGCAAAGCTAATATATACTTATGGTCGTAGAGACTTGGCAGACTAAACAGCGGTTGTCATCCAAGTTGGTGCTCCGTCCTGCCCCACAGGAGGATATGAGTACGTGGTTCGAGTCTCCGTTGTGTTGTCTGGGTTCGTTATTGCTACATTATTTGGGTTTAGCTTCACTTGGGAAAGAATATGAGGACGTATATATATCGAATACGTCGTTGTTAGCTGTCTAACTGGCGCTAGTTGATGGGATCTGTCCACTAAACAGATGAGGTAGCCATTCGATTAGGGAAAACCAGTGCAAGATGTAATAAAAATATTATATATAAGATTCTTAAAAGAACAACTCGACGTCGTGCGTAATAAACATTTAGACTTTTATTAATTTAGTTTTCGCATACATTGTTTTGAGACCCCGTCAAACCTTCTTTTTTTATAATCAATAATAAAAGATCCTTAATTAAAAAAAAAACCGTTGTCAAAGGTAATATAGCTTTCATTCTGAACGGTAATTACAGAAAAACATGGTAGTTGTTATAGATATGTCCGCGATAGTTCGACCGCGTGATTTCATGGGCAAGCCGATTAATAGTCAAAAAACGTATCGTTTTGTCTCACAAGAGGTATTGGCCAAAGCCGAGAAAGCAATAGTTATAAAAAAGAAAATTTCCAGAACTTGAAATCGCGTACTTACCAGATTAAGACATATTGTCCGTAACTACTAATTGAAAGAGGACAAATACGTTTCACATATTCGCAGTCTGAGCACTTTTTACCATCATCGTAGGTGAGTTGTGTAGCACGGCAACATGGATTCGGAATAATTTAAGCTCTGCTTTAAAATGAAAAATAATAGGAAAAATTTCGCTTCAAAAATTTACCGCGAGCACTTCATTTGTCTAAGACCTGAAGTGTACATCTATACAGCCCGCTAGTGTCAGCAAATAAAAACAGAACCATGTCTTGCGGTTTAGCCACGGTACTGTGCCTATTATTCTATAAGCTAACAAAGATGCAAAAAACAAAAAAAAAAAATAATTATACAAGGTCGTCTTCGTGCCCACAATAGGCTAGAATTACCTATTAGCTCAAACCAGCCAGAGCAGCTACCTACAAGACTAAAGTTCAACTTTAGCATTATTGTTGTTTGACACAGAGTCATATAAGACAGCTTTAAATCTGAATATAGTTACGACAGCAGCTGTACCTGTATGGCTAACTTATGGGTTTGAGATAGAGTAGGTGGAATCTTGCGATATTTAAATGTCGAAAGAGCGATTTCCATTTCAGCCAACGGAAATTTTCTACAGACGCGATTAATTTTCAGAGAATCGATCGGCAGCTTGTGTCGCCAGCTCTTAGCACGTGTGAGCAAGCGTTGAAGAAGACGGTAAGTGATGAGTGAGGATAGGCCGAAGGCTTCGTCGACAAAAAGGTGTCGCACTGCTCGCCACAATTAACGCTACGGATACGGCCATTAGTAGTCGACCTCTACTTTTCTGTGGTGATCCCGTCTTCAACCGATATTTACTTGCCTGTATCATAAAAATTTTATAGTGATGGTGCTAGGGAGCATTCTCATCAACAATTCTTTGGTGCGTATCAAGTTTATAGAAAATAGAGGTGGAATTGGCACACGTGATTGAAAATGAGGCCCACTCTGCTATTGGGAGATTTAAAAAATCAGGTTGAAATGCAATTGGAGAAACAGACGGGCACTTTTTACCCGTTGTAGGAGCGCTAAAAACAGGTAGCGTCGTCAAAAATAATAACACATTTTCATAGGCCCAAAATATCACACTGTATATTTACGATTCATTAAGTTCGCAATCGTGTATCGACATATTTTTCATTTACATTGAGAATAGGTCATCTATTACGCATTATTTTTTGCATTTAATTTTGAGATCTGAATTTACAGAATAGGCCATCTATTACGCATTATGCTGCATTTAATTTTGAGATCTGAATTTACAGAATAGGCCATTCTCACTTATATATTGATGCACCGTATGTGGGTATTGTTGGGTGTGCCCTTTCTTCAATAAAGTATTTACCGGAAGCTAGTTTGAAGTGTTCTCTATTTTTAAATCTTGAACATAACAGTTAGAGAGATCGAGCGAGTCCTAGATAACTAAAAAATAACGTCACCTTTTTATAGGTAAAGGCATTGAATTCTAAATTACGACTGACTATAACGAAAGATTTGGAAAGTCGTCGGTAAATCCTTCCCCATATTTTGTTCATTCGTGATTCGTGAACATGATTTTCCAGCCAATTTTCTCTCCATTAATGAACTATGGCCTAACTTATAGCTTGTATATTTGTGCTATTATAAGCAAGATATCTGGCCTGGGTCACATTAATTGCAAAATCGTATTTTTTTATACGAAAATCTTAGGATTTTCTCGACAACCCCATTCATCACATATACGAACAGCAATAAAGCTTACCCGGTCATGTTTCAAAGCTGCGCTATTGGCAATTTGCAGATTTGATAAAATTCAATCATAGGCCATATAACGAATGCATCAGAATTGTGCGGTAACTGTGTGTTTGTTCCACAAAATCAGGCATGAAAACAGCAATCGAACGCACTTTATTTTTATCGTAATTACCGACGACCTTGAGCGCGTAATGTCGTTCCACATTTCAAACACAACGTTATCAAACAGTTGAAGCAGTAAATTTAATAAAAAAAAAAAAAAAAAAACGTACGATGTCATAACGTTCAGAAAAATTATGATTTAAGTAAGAATACTAGGAGTCTTATTTTTGCGAGATTTCCAAATGTCTCTTTCATGTATGTAGTAAAACAGAGTCAGATGCCGGATGCTTTTGATTCTTTTTCTATTCTACAATAATTATAATCTCTTTTTAGTGATTTAAGGCGCTCTGCCCATTTCCGTCTGCACTTTCCATTGGCTTCGAGAACAACAATAACAAAAAGTGCTTTCGAAAAAATCATCGAAATGATGTGTCCAGATGTTAAGTTGTGTAATGTTGACTGGGATACAAAGATAAATCTAATAGTTTTGCTCCCAAACTAGTTCCTGTATATTAACTGATCTTACTCTTATCTATACTGAAAGAGTACCATCATTATACCTAATAAAGTTTTGTCCTTTCAACATGGATAAAGAAATCTGCATTATTTCGGCACATGTGGGCTAAACGCCCAGTTCATACAAAAATTCCCGTTTTTTGAAAAATTAATAAAAAGTGTTAATCCTAGATACGAAACGAGTTAAGATGGTTCTGACATGCGTATGTTACTAATCGAACTTTAAGCCTTCTATAATAAAACGGGATAGACTAGCAAAGACTAAGTAAAAAGTAATTAAGTTACTAGCAAAAAAAACAAACAGGAAAAATCAACAGTATAACTTCTGTGACGCTTCATAGACACAATCGCTAACTAGAACGTGATCGGTTTTTCTTCTAACATCATATCGGGCTTAGGCCCATGTCTTTTTGAATTGACCTTCGATCGTCGTCAACAAATAGGCCAAGGCTAAAAACGGGCCTCAGTGCCGAACGGTGTAATACGACTTACATATTACGTACATTAATTAGAAGAAATTAATTAGGAGAGCCAACATGGATATAGCAGAAGGGAAATAATAGAAACTAATTGTAGTGTACAAAACTAAGCTGTTATTTACGTGTTTTATGTTCTTTTCTTATTTGTGCTCAACACAGGGTAGCCATGATATTTTGCCAAAGCAGTATAAGGCGTAAAATGTTTGCTAAAGTCAAGCAAACTAGAGCGCTTAGTTAATGGGTACCCGTCATGTAAATCCTAACTCGTACGGCCTTGTTTTAGGGCAATTCTTAATAACGATTCTGGGGAACCTCATGTGCTTACTGTGCTGAGTCACACAGAATTATTTTCTGCATTACTGCGGTCCTTTTCAGCTAAGGGTATTCGCGCTACACTGTACTCATTGTGATTCATTGAAAGATCTGTTAAATCCATTTGTAGCACACACGGTAAAATCCATGTTGCATTAGTCAATGTTATTACTCGATTGAAATCAATTCGTCTGTACTTGAGATTTTGCTCAATAACAGTAGATATGCATATAATAACCATTATATTGATTTCAAGGATGGGACACGATTTAGTACTTTCAAGAAATGTCATTCTACGGGCAGGACATTCAGATAAATATTTTTCATTTCCTGAAGACACTTATGGCTCCCTTGTGAATCCTGGTACAGTAGATGTTTAGTACATATTCTTGAATAATTCAATCTAGTGAGTGACAAAGCCAACTTTTTATGAAGTCTACTTAAGTATACTTTATAGCAGCCTATAATCTTCACTTGGTGCCAACATGAATCGTTACGCAGATAGCCAACATGCCTGACAAGCACGGGTTTGTTGCATAGATCCGATGGTAAATAATGCCTGGTTTGCTATATCACGAATTGCTTTTTCAAAGAGCGAAAAAAAAGACGAAATTGGACAAGAAGGCAAAGTGAAATAAAAAACGAAGTCGGTCTAGACGATCAGAAACATGCTCCGATGGACAGTTGATACCCATAACTTTCAGCATCACGTTGAGGCTCGTCAGTCGCGTCGTAGCTTTTGCTTACAATCGGATAAGAGTCCTACACTATTCTGTCGCACTACGATAGTTGATGCTGTTGCTGCTATTATAATACAAAGAACAACGAAAGTGCCAGAATGGAGGCAGATAGGCCAACTCCTGCAAGCGACGTCGTAATCAATCATCTTTTGTATTTTTTCTCATTGTCGTCTGTAAACACTCGACTGCATCTTTTACCATTATGACCACGACACACCGTTCGCTAACAACATTCGTTTCGTATAAGTTGTCAGTTGCAAGACAATAGCCTCACCAGGCAATATACGCTGAACGTATTGTGAACTAGGTTTCTTTTCGCGAACTAACGAGTGATTTTTGGTGGTAAGTTCGTAGCTTTTGCGCAGGACCGGGTGCCTCACCATCGACAGCGTCTACTTGCACTCGTGCTCCACCCACTAAGTTGTTGTCAACCGCCGCGGTCAACAACGTCCAAACCTTCTACATCGTTGAGTGTAACAGCATCTGACGCCGCAAACCCGCTGTCAATTTGAGCTATAGCTACCCTCTTGGCTACACCTCACTTGCTTAATGCGGTGGTAGCAGCAGACCGCGAAGTTCGCTTTCCTGTCTGCCTTCGTGTTTCGAGTGTGACACCGCGGTTCCCATATGCACCACCGTCGCCTTGCGCTATCCACTTTTCTGCATTCCCTGTTTTCTTCTTCCATGCGGGATATGGTTTACACCCGTCCGTCCGCTCTCTCTACGTTTCGTGGAGCGCGTATGGACTTCACATTGCTAAGTGTAATATCGGCCTCAAATTTAATACTTATCGTCTTGCTTCGCGCTTCAAACACGCCAACGGGAGGCCTTCGGGCAAAAAGCTGCCTAACTCCTAGCCACACGGCAAGATAAGGCAACTTCACTCAACGGCGAACGTCGACAAATACTATACGTAATTCCACGTGCCTGTTCTCTGTTCTCTTAGGTGAATAGAGTCTGCTACGACCTCGGGAGCGATTCAGTTATATGCTGTGGTCTAGCTCATTTGATTACTGTTACCGCTGGCTATCACTGTCATTGTTGTTCCAGGTACAACGAAGTTCTGCTGCTTCTCCGTTCACACCGTCTACAAGATAACTCACTAAGAGTGCGTGGCTTTTGTCCAACTAAAGACATTGTACACAAACCTCGGTGTGGCCCTCGTTTTTGCGAAGTTACCTTCGCCTTCTGGGCATCATCACCAATACGACTACATCGATCAGCAACATAATTAACGCTGTCGATGCGACATGCCGCCGGCGCCAGTAGCGATAAGAAAAAGAAGAACGTCAGAGTAGCGTGTCAGCTGAGCAGTAGACAACGAACGCATTCATCAATATAAAACAATGCTGGTAAAAAAAAAAAAAGCCGATATAGGGCAGTCCAGTTAACCCCTTACAGTTCTTATTTATACCCGTGACGTGCTTATTATTGCTCTTTCTGCCATTGAAAGGGTAAGCATATTGGTCCGCTTATACGAAACGCTATGAAGTTACAACCCAGAAACAGCACCTGTAATAGCTTTTCATTAAGTCGTACGCAGAGAATTTTTCAGACTACGAAAGATTCAGTGACAAAAACAAACACCTTTGGTGTAAAATCATTAGTTGACCATTCATCAATTAAATGCTTTAAGACAGGTGCGCAATGGACATGCTAAGCTTGACCCTGGCAACCCTGGGTGGTAGTAGCATAGACACCTCAACATATCTTCGGATCCTCATCATTGGGTTCGTAATTGCCTTTTGCTTAGCCTTTGGAGTTGGAGCCAACGATGTGTCTAACTCGTTTGGAACGTCGGTGGATGCCAAGGTTTTGATACTCCAAGAGGCCTGTTTCTTTACGACAACTTTCGAGGTGCGTGGGGCGGTGCTGGGACAATGCGTAAAGGTACATTTAACATGAATATTATATATGTTGAAAAAACGAACGCTGGATTGTATATCTCATTGTGTTGTATTGATTATTGCCGCGACAGTGCCAACTTGCTCGGCTTAGGTGCCCCTTCGATTGTCGGAGCGTCGAGTAGCTTCACGATAGTTGCCATGGGCTTAGTCAGTATTCGCTGAAGGGGCCTGCTTAATATATAGTTGGTCACTTGTTACCGGTTAGATATGGCGATAGCTACATCCAACTGGATATGGCTATCGCCATTAGTTTATTTTGTTATCCTGAAGAAGTCACTGAGGAGGGGTTTCATATCCCTACCAGTTTTTATTTTCCATTTCGCTAGTGCATTCAGTATTGTGTTCTTTGATGGGTGGCACGTTCTGAAGTTTAATTGGATCCCTATCTGGGGCAAATTAATTTGCGCTGTCGTCGTGTGGCTGGATTCGCTAAATAATCGGGATTACTCCTACTGTCTTGAAGCAAGGCCACGAATAAGATGGCAAATCGCATCGTAGTAGTAGTAGTAGTAGTAGTAGTAGTTGTTGTTGTTATAGCACTGTCGTAATACAATATCCGACAGTGATCAGAAGTATCACACAAATGTCAGCTATGAGAATAACGGATCATCTAACTCTTCAGATAACAACTCAACTCCGGGAACCATAGGTGCTGTGATTGACAAAGTCGAAATCAATCACCTGCTTTCGGCTCATAGCGGTCCTTGGATCGTTCGCACACGACGAAAATGATATTTCTAACGCTGTCGGTCTACTCAGGTCAGCATGAAGGCACAGTGGCGCAAAGGCCGGATAACGTAGGTATTCTTCTATTTGGGGATCTTCGTTATTATGCGGATTGCGGTGGCATGATTTCGCATGCATTCCTAATGTTGTTGTTTACAATTCTATGAATTTCTTATGCCACCTTTCTTTTTTTCCTTATCAATACGTGAAATGAGACAAGGAATTTAAGGGCACTTGCCTGCCATGTGGCCTTAGTTGTTTCACTGTACCGTACACTACTGCTTCGTTTTTGTCCTGACTATTGCATTATCAAATGAGGTAACGTGTTCAAATTCTGTATTTTGTGTCCATAATCAAACTGACAACTTTGGCAGGAATTGCTCGTATGAAAGCCACATATCAATCGGCGTTGATAAGTTTCTTTTCGTATGAAACTGGGCTGTATTTGTACAGAACAACGTTCGCGAGCATTAACCGCTGTGATAAGGTAGTCAATTACCAAGCATATACCGTTGACTAATTATATATACAGGCTGTTCATCATCGTTAAGTATACTCCAGATGTCTACGTTTGTTCACCTGCTCTCCTGTCCCGCCGATACGATTTACTAAATACTGTGTGTAAGTAATTTAAGGCAATGCTGGTTCATATTTACTAGAATCGTATAGAATATTCTACTCGACAATTGTCTGAGGGTTGTTGGCCTTGCTGTCAGTGTTTCGGTGGAATCAACGTCGTCATCTCTCTCGAACGCTGATTTACCCTAACGTTTACCATAGCCTACGAAGCAAGGGCAAATAGAGAGAGCTATGGTGGCTAGAATCTCTACTCAATTGTCCGTGTCCGAATTAGAATAGGACGCAATAGATTAATGAAAACAATTAAGTGCCGATATGTACATCGAAATTTTGTCTGCTATGACAGTTTATTTTTCGAAGATTCTCCCTTCCCTTAATTGTTTACAGTTTCTCGTACATAACTTGTATCACGAGGCCTCGTGCATGCCCGATCTTACCAAATCAAATTACCTTAACCCGAATACCTTTCTTTACTTGTCAATTCGACTAGCATCAATGAACGGTTTTCGGTATTCGTCGTTCTATATGTGCAGCTGCTATTCGAACGTTTGCATACACAGGTACATTTACATTACAGATTTACGCCTACATTAATTATCGTGCGAACGCATGAACCATTAAATATGGAATAAGATCAGGTGTTGTCAAATATGCATGAGATTATTTGGCAAGAAGCGGTGGCCTATTTATGCGTGGGCGTATGTTGAACACGCCACTTGCGGTAGGTACACTCATTCACTGGAGACAACAAAGGAAATGCACTACGGAGTCCGATCCTCGAGTTTTTAGCTGCAGCAAACGTTGTATTATATCGTCATATATATTGTAGGCAATTCTGCTTTGTTCTGTGTCGATTTGTCGTTTTTATTGTTATTTCTATCAACATTTGTTTGTTCTTACGATCTTGTTGTTATTATGTTGATGCTAACATTATATGACGCATTCTGTTATAAGGCTGAGCCTAGTCTAGGAAGGCTTTTGTCCAATATTTGCTATGAGCATAGCAGACGTTATAATTGATGTCATTGTTATTATATGCATCAATGAAATGCCAGCAGAAAAAGCTGTCAAATTCACTCGATGGAAAACAGCTCCGAGGGCTCCATTAATAAGACCGGGATATTACTATCAACTTTACATATATCCCGTGCACTGCTGTCGCTACCTATTCGTACGTACAGTAAGATAGAAAGCTTCGCTCTCTGTCAGCGCGTTGTTTTTACTTGCGTTCAATGTTATCGCTGCTAGAACAGAACATTCGTTATCTTTGGCATGGATTATTGATGAAGTATTCTCTTTCGACGCTCTTCTACATTTGTCCGTCTTTCAGATGCTACTACAAAACCTGTAATCGTAAATTGAACAAAAGTTCTGCCCCGTTCGGTTTAGATATACCTCAATCTGACGGCCGACACGCCGGCGTTAACCATCCTAATAAACACAGTGGACTAGTAATCACACACGGCTACCATAATGCTAATGCTTTATCAATATTTTTTTTTTTTTTGCGAACGTTATGACGTGGCAATAGCGAATAATTGTAGGCGTTAAACAACGACACATCGTGGTTACGCTTGCTAATCCTATCGAATATTACTTGTCCCCAATATTGCCCAGTTTGCGAAAATGACAAAGTTAAGGTATTCATGGCAATGCTATATAACTAAATGAATTCAAATAGATGCATTGTGTAACTTCGATAGGAGCAATGATGGCCAAAGCTATCAGTTTAATAATGGACGCAAAATAGACAACGATTCGACACTGAACAGGTTACCTCGTTGATAATGCAACAGTCAAGACAGAA
Source organism: Varroa destructor (assembly GCF_002443255.2). Lineage (NCBI taxonomy): Eukaryota > Metazoa > Arthropoda > Arachnida > Mesostigmata > Varroidae > Varroa > Varroa destructor. Next base: position 25,695,526 of record NW_019211455.1, on the reverse strand, counting down.
ACGAAGCAGTGCGGTGTTCACTATGAAGCTGTATGACGAGCTGATGGGTAGCAAAATGCTCCTAATTGGTCCCTTGTTTCATTTTACATACCGAGAAGGAAGAGTAAAGGTGACACAGACTAACAGATTATATTTTTGTTTTTTTTGTAGCTTTTATATTTTGTATTTTTATTAATATTTTTTTTATTTTTTACTTATTTTTTATTTTTTATCTATTTATTTTATTTATTTTTTATTTTTATTTTATTTTTTATTATTTTATTATTTTTTTATTTCTTACTTTTTTAACATTTTTTAGTTGTTTTTATTTTTTTTGTATGTATTTTTGTATTTTTTCATTTTTTTTATTTTTTTACTTTTATTTTTTGTATTTTTTTATTGTTTTTATTGTTTTTTTTTTAATTTTTTATTTATTTTTATTATTTTTCATTTTTTATTTTATTTTTTTTTTTTTTTTATTTATTATTTTTAAAAAAATGCTACCAACAATGCATAAGAGGTCATGCGATCGCCTGCAGAACTGACATGAACCCCGCAGAAAGTCCGGCGGTGATCGGCAACGTGAGTATCCAGGCGATTAAGATGCCTTTAAATAGGCCCCAATTAATACCACCTGCCTCTGTGTTAAAGAAGCCAACAAAGACAATCGAGCCCACCTTGCAATGCGTCGTTGAGATTGGAAGCCCAACTTTCGATGCCGCCAAAACTGTAGTCGCTGCTCCAACTTCAATCGAGAAGCCGTTCGAAGCCGAAATCTTCGTGAGGTTTTCTCCAACTGTCTGGATGACTTTCTGACCGTATACCCACAGGCCGACGCAAATGCCTATGCCTCCAAATAACAGAAGACCCAAGGGTGTCTCAGTTTTTTGCGCCACTGAACCTTCATGGTAAATCAGCCATAGTGACACGAGTGGGCCGATAGCGTTGGAGACGTCATTTCCTCCGTGCGCGAACGATCCAAAGATAGCTGTGAGAATTTGTAGAGCCGAAAACAGATGGTTTATTTCGAATCTGTTAATCACGCTGCTCAATGGCCCTACGGTACGAATCCTCGAAGTCGGGTTCTGTTCTGCAGAGTTAGATAACTCTGTATTCTCATAGCTGACATTGATGTGACACTCTCGGTTACTGTCGGATGCTGTATTGGTACTCGAGTCAACGATGTGATTCGTTTTCTCATTCATGGTTTTGGTATTTATCTCAGCCTTAAGGCGGGGCACGAGGAAGATCCACACGCAGAGAGCGCAAGCCAACCCGATCAAGGCAGAGATAATGAATCCGCCCCAGATCGGTATCACGTCAAATCTTAAAACGTGCGGCCCATCAAGGAACACACTGAACGCATTAACAAATAATGTGCCGAAATAGAAAAACGGTAAGGATATAAGACCGTTCTTAACTGGATTTTTCGCCTGAATGATCAACTTCAGGATCACGAGGTAGACTAACGCCGACAGCATGCCACTGGTAACAGGTGACACAAACCACGACATGGCTATCTTAAGCAGGCCCTTCCAGTGAATACTGGATAAACCCCTGGCAACTATCGTGAAGCCGGACATCGCTCCGACAATCGAATGAGTGCCTGAGATGGGTAAAGCAAGCACTGTTGCGACAATATTCCATGCAGCAGAAGCAAGCAGGGCAGATAGACAACCAAGCATTAAAGTTTTTTCGTCATCTTTGTATATATCCACGTTGAATATGTCTTTACGCACCGTTTCAGATACCTTGTAGCCTATAAGCATTGCCCCAAGCACCTCAAAAATTGTCGCAAGGAAACAAGCCTGTCGGAGTGTTAAAACCTTGGCACCCACCGACGTTCCAAACGAGTTAGCAACATCGTTGGCCCCAACTCCGAAGGCCAAGCAGAAAGCGATTACGAATCCAACGATGAGGATCCAAAGATATGATGAGGTATCTGTGCTGCTACCATCCAGGGGTGCCAGGGTCGAGCTCAGCAAGTCCATTGCGCACCTGTTTTAAAGCAAGCACCTGATTGATAGTCGTCAGCTAATGATTGTTAAAGCTTTTACATTGATCGTGTGTGTGTTCGCCACTGAATTTCTCGTAGCCTATAATGGTTCTTTGAGTACGGAGCTGTTATAATCTGGGTTATTTACCTGGAACTTGAGTGTTACGCACAGGCGGAGTACCTTTTTGTCTACCCTTTCAATGACAGAAAGAGCATGGATGTAAGGCAAGTAAACTGGTCACGATCTGGTGACAGTTAAATATGAAGTGTAGCGGGTTGGTTGAACTGCCCCTTAGCGACTCTTTTTGACCAGAATTTTTTATATTGATGAACGGGTTCTTCGTTTTTCACTCACTCGAGCTCAGGTGACACGCTACTGTGCGGTAGGTCCGTTAAAGCTATATTCGATTGTTTCGTAGTATTTGTTGTGCAGTGGGCGATAACAGCATCCAGTTATCGACAGGTTGTCACTGCACCTGAGCTGTATGTTGCCCTCTGTATTGCTCAATGAGCACTGCGTGCCGTTGAACTATTGACACAGCAACAAGAGCTCAACGTTATAGAAAAGGCGCACGTGCAGTGGCGACGCTTCTGCGTGTATTGGGCTCACGTAGGTCTTATCTGCTTTCTCGCTGTAGGAAGCCTTGTAGTGCACGTAGTGTATGCGTGCACGACGTCCACTGTAAAATGATGTCTGTTCAACTGCGGCCGCTGCCAAATTCTTGGGATCTGTCGGATGTCGGTCGAGGGGTGTCGCTGGGAAACGTGACGTGATGTGATCCGATAGGTGACAACGATTGCGATGGCGGAGGAGGAGCTAATATTGTTAGGTCGACGCTTCTTGATTTTGTCGCTACTGGCAGCGGCATGTCACAGCGACAGCGTTGACTAGACCACTGATCGATTTAGTCATAGTGGTGGTGATGGCCAGAAGGCGAAGGTAACTTCGCAAAGGCGAGGGCCACACTGGCGTCCGTAATAACGACGTTTTTGCCTGGACAGAAGCCACGCACACTTGGTGAGTTATGTTTCGTATACGCTTACCTGCGGTATGGATGGAGAAGTAGCAAAAATTCGTTGTACTTGTAGAAGCGACAATAACAGTAATAGAACAAGCTAGATCACAGCTTACTACTTACTCTAGTAGTTCATAGTAATTGTACCGCTCGCGAAGTCCTTGCAGGCGCTGTTCACCTAACAGGACAGACACGCATATAGAATTATATATAATTGTCGACGTTCGCCATTGAGCAAAGTTGCCCTATCTTGCGATACGGGTAGAAATAACGGGGGCGTTCAAAAGCTTCTTGAATCACGAAGCGAAAGAAGCGCGAAGCGGTACAACAGATACCGAAAATAGCTTGATAAAAACGAACAAGGCCAACGCAGGTGTTGTAGTACGTGCGTTAAACGGGTGGGCGTTGTGTTAGGCAATCATTTAGCTAAGAGTCGATGCTTCGGTTTGAAGCTTCGATGCCACAAATTGAAATTTGGCTAATTTGTCGTGTGGTGGTTGAAGGACGAGGTTTCTTCGCACCGTGAAGCGAAACCGGTTGATGGCCGGAATAGCTGATTATGAGGCCGATATCACTGTTATTAGTACGGTGGCAGACAACGCTGGAGTGCGCGTCAACTCCGCAGGATATAGAAATAAAGCGGGCGAACGGCTGCTAATCATGTACTCACACTAAGAAGGAAGCCAGGCGACGGCCGTGCGGACGGGAACCGCGGCGTTACACTTAAAACACACGGAGAGATGGAAAGGCCGCTTGCTTTTGCCGACGCACTAAATATGCTAGGTTTGGCCAAACCGATGAGTAAAATTGAAGCTGACAGCGATTTGCCGACGATAATGGTAACAGCAGTGCCAGCGACTTGTGCCATTAGGCTACGTTCCACACTGCACCAGATAAAAGCGGCCGGTGGCATACAGACAGACACGCACGCACACACGCATGCATGCATGCATGCATGCACACACACACACGCAGACGTACGAAGGAACAAGACCCCGGCCACAGTTCGAGCAAAACACAAATCAAAATATCTGCACAACAGCCTCAAGCAGTTTTAACATCTGGTTTCTTGAAGGGCTTGCTGCCTGCCGATATCCCCAACGTTTGTTATGGATGGTGGTGACGCTTCGTGCTATAATCGCTATAGTATCAATACTAGCGGCTAGAATATCGAGTGCTTACGCACAGATGAGCGAAGACACCCGACAAAAGCAACCATCACAAGCATGTGCATGATATTCTGGCCTAGGGACACGCGGAGCTCAATTCGGTTCACTGGCCCGTCTGATCGGCTACAGATGCTGTTACACTCAAGCTGATAAAAGGTTTGGACGTTGTTGACCGCGGCGGTTGACAACAACTAGTGGTGGAGCACGAGGCAAGTAGACGTGTCGATGGTGAGGACCGCAGGCACCCGTCCTGCGCAAAAGCTACAACTTACCACCAAAAATCACTCGTTAGTTTGCAAAAGAAACCTAGTTCACAATACGTTCAGCGTTATATGCCTGGTGAGGCTATTGTCTTGCAACTGACAACTTCGAAACGAATTTGTTAGCGAACGGTTTGTCGGGTCATGAGATAAAAGAGCAGTCGAGTGTTTAAGACCACAATGAGAAAAAATACAAAAGAGATTGATTACGACGTTGCTTGCAGGAGTTGGCCTTCTGCCTCCATTCTGGCGCCTTTCGTTGTTCTTTGTTTATAATACAGCAACAGATCAATCACGAGGCGACAGAGAGATAGTGACTCTTTATCCGATTGTAAGCAAAAACGCTACGCGACTGACGAGCCTCAACGTGATGCTGAAAGTATGGGTATCAACTGTCATCGGAGCATGTTTCTGGTCGTCTAGACCGACTTCGTTTTTATTTTACTTGCCTTCTTGTCCAATTTCGTCTTTTTCGCCTCTTTGAAGCAAATCGTGGTTAGCACAGGCATTATTTACCATCGGATCTATGCAACAAACCCGTGCTTGTCAGGCATGTTGGCTATCTGCGTAACGATTCATGTTGGCACCAAGTGAAGATTATAGGCTGCTATAAAGTATACTTAAGTAGACTTCATAAAAAGTTGGCTTTGTCACTCACTAGGTTGAATTATTCAAGAATATGTACTAAACATCTACTGTACCAGGATTCGCAAGGGAGCCATAAGTGTCTTCAGGAAATGAAAAATATTTATCTGAATGTCCTGCCCGTAGAATGACATTTCTTGAAAGTACTAAATCGTGTCCCATCCTTGAAATCAATATAATGGTTATTATATGCATATCTACTGTTATTGAGCAAAATCTCAAGTACAGACGAATTGATTTCAATCGAGTAATAACATTGACTAATGCAACATGGATTTTACCGTGTGTGCTACAAATGGATTTAACAGATCTTTCAATGAATCACAATGAGTACAGTGTAGCGCGAATACCCTTAGCTGAAAAGGACCGCAGTAATGCAGAAAATAATTCTGTGTGACTCAGCACAGTAAGCACATGAGGTTCCCCAGAATCGTTATTAAGAATTGCCCTAAAACAAGGCCGTACGAGTTAGGATTTACATGACGGGTACCCATTAACTAAGCGCTCTAGTTTGCTTGACTTTAGCAAACATTTTACGCCTTATACTGCTTTGGCAAAATATCATGGCTACCCTGTGTTGAGCACAAATAAGAAAAGAACATAAAACACGTAAATAACAGCTTAGTTTTGTACACTACAATTAGTTTCTATTATTTCCCTTCTGCTATATCCATGTTGGCTCTCCTAATTAATTTCTTCTAATTAATGTACGTAATATGTAAGTCGTATTACACCGTTCGGCACTGAGGCCCGTTTTTAGCCTTGGCCTATTTGTTGACGACGATCGAAGGTCAATTCAAAAAGACATGGGCCTAAGCCCGATATGATGTTAGAAGAAAAACCGATCACGTTCTAGTTAGCGATTGTGTCTATGAAGCGTCACAGAAGTTATACTGTTGATTTTTCCTGTTTGTTTTTTGCTAGTAACTTAATTACTTTTTACTTAGTCTTTGCTAGTCTATCCCGTTTTATTATAGAAGGCTTAAAGTTCGATTAGTAACATACGCATGTCAGAACCATCTTAACTCGTTTCGTATCTAGGATTAACACTTTTTATTAATTTTTCAAAAAACGGGAATTTTTGTATGAACTGGGCGTTTAGCCCACATGTGCCGAAATAATGCAGATTTCTTTATCCATGTTGAAAGGACAAAACTTTATTAGGTATAATGATGGTACTCTTTCAGTATAGATAAGAGTAAGATCAGTTAATATACAGGAACTAGTTTGGGAGCAAAACTATTAGATTTATCTTTGTATCCCAGTCAACATTACACAACTTAACATCTGGACACATCATTTCGATGATTTTTTCGAAAGCACTTTTTGTTATTGTTGTTCTCGAAGCCAATGGAAAGTGCAGACGGAAATGGGCAGAGCGCCTTAAATCACTAAAAAGAGATTATAATTATTGTAGAATAGAAAAAGAATCAAAAGCATCCGGCATCTGACTCTGTTTTACTACATACATGAAAGAGACATTTGGAAATCTCGCAAAAATAAGACTCCTAGTATTCTTACTTAAATCATAATTTTTCTGAACGTTATGACATCGTACGTTTTTTTTTTTTTTTTTTTTATTAAATTTACTGCTTCAACTGTTTGATAACGTTGTGTTTGAAATGTGGAACGACATTACGCGCTCAAGGTCGTCGGTAATTACGATAAAAATAAAGTGCGTTCGATTGCTGTTTTCATGCCTGATTTTGTGGAACAAACACACAGTTACCGCACAATTCTGATGCATTCGTTATATGGCCTATGATTGAATTTTATCAAATCTGCAAATTGCCAATAGCGCAGCTTTGAAACATGACCGGGTAAGCTTTATTGCTGTTCGTATATGTGATGAATGGGGTTGTCGAGAAAATCCTAAGATTTTCGTATAAAAAAATACGATTTTGCAATTAATGTGACCCAGGCCAGATATCTTGCTTATAATAGCACAAATATACAAGCTATAAGTTAGGCCATAGTTCATTAATGGAGAGAAAATTGGCTGGAAAATCATGTTCACGAATCACGAATGAACAAAATATGGGGAAGGATTTACCGACGACTTTCCAAATCTTTCGTTATAGTCAGTCGTAATTTAGAATTCAATGCCTTTACCTATAAAAAGGTGACGTTATTTTTTAGTTATCTAGGACTCGCTCGATCTCTCTAACTGTTATGTTCAAGATTTAAAAATAGAGAACACTTCAAACTAGCTTCCGGTAAATACTTTATTGAAGAAAGGGCACACCCAACAATACCCACATACGGTGCATCAATATATAAGTGAGAATGGCCTATTCTGTAAATTCAGATCTCAAAATTAAATGCAGCATAATGCGTAATAGATGGCCTATTCTGTAAATTCAGATCTCAAAATTAAATGCAGCATAATGCGTAATAGATGACCTATTCTCAATGTAAATGAAAAATATGTCGATATACGATTGCGAACTTGATGAATCGTAAATATACAGTGTGATATTTTGGGCCTATGAAAATGTGTTATTATTTTTGACGACGCTACCTGTTTTTAGCGCTCCTACAACGGGTAAAAAGTGCCCGTCTGTTTCTCCAATTGCATTTCAACCTGATTTTTTAAATCTCCCAATAGCAGAGTGGGCCTCATTTTCAATCACGTGTGCCAATTCCACCTCTATTTTCTATAAACTTGATACGCACCAAAGAATTGTTGATGAGAATGCTCCCTAGCACCATCACTATAAAATTTTTATGATACAGGCAAGTAAATATCGGTTGAAGACGGGATCACCACAGAAAAGTAGAGGTCGACTACTAATGGCCGTATCCGTAGCGTTAATTGTGGCGAGCAGTGCGACACCTTTTTGTCGACGAAGCCTTCGGCCTATCCTCACTCATCACTTACCGTCTTCTTCAACGCTTGCTCACACGTGCTAAGAGCTGGCGACACAAGCTGCCGATCGATTCTCTGAAAATTAATCGCGTCTGTAGAAAATTTCCGTTGGCTGAAATGGAAATCGCTCTTTCGACATTTAAATATCGCAAGATTCCACCTACTCTATCTCAAACCCATAAGTTAGCCATACAGGTACAGCTGCTGTCGTAACTATATTCAGATTTAAAGCTGTCTTATATGACTCTGTGTCAAACAACAATAATGCTAAAGTTGAACTTTAGTCTTGTAGGTAGCTGCTCTGGCTGGTTTGAGCTAATAGGTAATTCTAGCCTATTGTGGGCACGAAGACGACCTTGTATAATTATTTTTTTTTTTGTTTTTTGCATCTTTGTTAGCTTATAGAATAATAGGCACAGTACCGTGGCTAAACCGCAAGACATGGTTCTGTTTTTATTTGCTGACACTAGCGGGCTGTATAGATGTACACTTCAGGTCTTAGACAAATGAAGTGCTCGCGGTAAATTTTTGAAGCGAAATTTTTCCTATTATTTTTCATTTTAAAGCAGAGCTTAAATTATTCCGAATCCATGTTGCCGTGCTACACAACTCACCTACGATGATGGTAAAAAGTGCTCAGACTGCGAATATGTGAAACGTATTTGTCCTCTTTCAATTAGTAGTTACGGACAATATGTCTTAATCTGGTAAGTACGCGATTTCAAGTTCTGGAAATTTTCTTTTTTATAACTATTGCTTTCTCGGCTTTGGCCAATACCTCTTGTGAGACAAAACGATACGTTTTTTGACTATTAATCGGCTTGCCCATGAAATCACGCGGTCGAACTATCGCGGACATATCTATAACAACTACCATGTTTTTCTGTAATTACCGTTCAGAATGAAAGCTATATTACCTTTGACAACGGTTTTTTTTTTAATTAAGGATCTTTTATTATTGATTATAATCGTAGTAAATACTGTCGTAGAGCTGAAAATCAGCAAAAAAGAACTGATATTTTCCTCAACGTCAAGGCGTAACGATTTAGCTAATAAATGACGCTGTGTAACATTCTATTTGAAAAACGTTATTATCTAATAAAAAAAAAAATTAGGTATCGTTAGAAATAGCTGAAGTGTTTTCTAAATTGTTAGTGTAATTAGACTTGAAAACATCTAGTTTCAATTGAATTATTTATTATACACACACTGCACAATGATTGACCTGCAGTCGTCTTGTAATTGACATCACGTGCCAAAAACATCACGTTTTTTTTCCATAGTTAGCTGGAACTGTGTCAGTCCAGTGTAAAGGTATGCCAGCAGGACAAACGATACATTCGACTGGGTCTTTATGACAAAATAGTTGTTTTCAAGCGATAGGTCAATAGTGCATGAAATTACAGATAAGTTAAATATTCTTTGGATAACAACAGTTAGATAAATATTGAATTATCGCGGGTCAGCTATCCGCTAAAACGTCGTGATTAAGCGACACGGATCAATGATGTGCTAAGTCATAATTAGGCAAAATCGTTCTCTATACTCTGGTGGAAAAAGAAGTTTATTGTGCGTGCGTGCGTAACTTCGAAACAGCGGCAAAGTAACTTGGCACGTATATATAACACGCCTAACCTCGACGCCACGAGGTTAGCGACGGATTAGTGCAAACCTATTCGTGCTTCTGATATTAAACAGAATAAACTTAGTTCAATTAGCAACGTTTTGTCATTGAAGCGAAAGAAAGTTGTTGGTGGTTATCGAAATGCTACTACTCAATTATTCATTCAATAATCGTAACTTCTTGAGATATCTAGTTAAATTTTATATATATATATATACAAAGCAGCTCTCTGCATTGTTTTAACAGAGCTCTATTAGGTCTTTGAGCTTGTTTAAAACATCTACGTGACTCAAAAAATTGAAAAACCTACTACTTTGCCTATAATCATAATTCATTTGAAGAAACTTGCGCTATTAGGCACTTTAGATAAAACGCAATACGTAATATTTTATAGAAAACATAATATAGTCAAATGTGAGCTGAACTGTTTGAAGAGATTCAATAGCTTATTTTTTCTGATACAGACATATCATTTTTGTACAATAAGTAAATTGGTGCAGAACGTGGGGCAATTGCCTATGCATACTGCTTCTGGAAAGTATGCTTAGCTGATTCTCGGAACATCGTCTCGGTAAAAATTGCTCGCTACATATCGCCTTGTATTATACCTACAATATTAAAATATATCTTTTTTTTTAGTGAGACTAACAAAAACAAGACCTTAGATAGCGATAACCTGCTCTACGCACGACAGCTCTATTATTTTCTGTTACGTGCTTGTATTACGTGCGTCCTCTTCGGCTGGAGTTTAACGTACCTTAGTAGTGCCTTAGAGTAACCGTTAAGTAATTACTAGTATACACTGTAGTTTTCAGTACTTTTTTTTCTCGTACTACCTATTCCACCATTAATCTACACGGAAGAGATATACTGCAGAAAATATTAAATATATTAAATAAAATTAAATAGGAAGTGAAAGGTGGGAAAATTGGCAAATCGAAATCAATCCCAAGATATTAACAAAGACTGTATATAATACTGCACCAAAAAAAAAACGATGTTTCTACATCTGGTTACATTGCTGTTCTTTAACCAAATATCAACCATTACAATTCTAGTTTAAGTAAGCTTCTCATTTAGACGTTTTTCGATTATCACTCTCAAGTATAAATCCAAAATCCCAATCTGATCTATCGTCTCTGATGGCTCTTGACTAGCGGCCAGTCTGGCTATTGATGTCAGATTTTTCGATCATTTTTATTCGTAATAATCCATTCTCCATTATATTTGACTATATGTGCCTACGTCCCTTTGTACTTACCGGTCCGCGGATATGTTTATGCATTCGCATACTATAGGCGTGTCGATTGGTCAACGTTTGTTTATAGCCAGATTAGTCCGACATCTAATAGGTCATCGCCATATGTAAGAAAGAAAAGTAGAAATTATGCTGAACTTTCCAATCAGTCGTTTGTATCGTTTTAGACGCGAGTCGTCACATCTGCGGCCAGTCCACTTAAAAATAGTCACTACCACACCATAGTTAACACGAAACTGAACGACAGAGACAACGCTGACGACGGCGACTCGATAGTGACGACTGAAATGATATAACCCAACCGGATGGTAGCACGAAACAACTGCGACGGCGCCGCCATTGGCGCCCACCGCAAAGCTAATATATACTTATGGTCGTAGAGACTTGGCAGACTAAACAGCGGTTGTCATCCAAGTTGGTGCTCCGTCCTGCCCCACAGGAGGATATGAGTACGTGGTTCGAGTCTCCGTTGTGTTGTCTGGGTTCGTTATTGCTACATTATTTGGGTTTAGCTTCACTTGGGAAAGAATATGAGGACGTATATATATCGAATACGTCGTTGTTAGCTGTCTAACTGGCGCTAGTTGATGGGATCTGTCCACTAAACAGATGAGGTAGCCATTCGATTAGGGAAAACCAGTGCAAGATGTAATAAAAATATTATATATAAGATTCTTAAAAGAACAACTCGACGTCGTGCGTAATAAACATTTAGACTTTTATTAATTTAGTTTTCGCATACATTGTTTTGAGACCCCGTCAAACCTTCTTCTTTTT